>NW_025333716.1:0-5040 GCF_019186645.2 Phyllostomus hastatus
AGGGAGCTCCTTTCTGAGGCTGGAGTTTAGTCCTCATTGGAAAAGGTATAATTGCAATCCACTAGATGCCAGGGAAGTTCACTGGTTGCCTGGACCAGAGCTGGTCTGCAGCAACCAGCCCTCCACAGTGCAGGCAGAGCATAAATGAGCTGTACATGTGGGCCTGAAGCTGGTATAGAGCACTAGGTCATTCTGTGTCTGTGAGATGAACATAGATGGTGGCCAGGTGTGCAGGTGTGCAGATGCCCATTGCAAATTTTCAAGGCAGAGATGGGGTGCAAGCAAGCAGCAGCTAGTGGCCAGGTGTACAGGCATGCAGTTGGAGTGCCAGTGTGGGGAGAAGCCTGGAATAGCACCCTGTATCAGGAGAACCACAGGAAGGTGATGGCCAGGGCAGTTCAGGGCTGCCAGGTTTCCATGGGACTGTGCATTGCATTCTGAGCACACAACTCAGTGGAAGAGCACCGCTAGATATTCTCACATTCACACTGTTAACCCACTAGAAGCAGTGGGAAACTGTAGGAGAGTTCTTTCTTTCTGCAATGTTTTTCTGCCACCCTATATTGAGAAAGCTTAACATATGCTCACTATAAAAAATAAATGCTTAAAAGAATTCAGTCTATTGTCCCAGAGCTGTAATAAACAGCAAATTTCTAGCCAAAAGACAATACACTGAGAACTGGTACAGCCAGTTACTAAAATAAAAATGCAAAGTCTAAACCACTCAAGGATTGCTTAGAATCATACCTGTATCGGAGAAATGTTTGAAGAATAACAGCAAATCTATTAAAATTTACATGTAGTAACTTAGTTTGTATTTAATTTTAGTCAAGGAAAAATTGAGAAATACAATGATTAGTTGTTTTCTCTAGGTTGACAAAATAAAACTTAATTCTGAAAAAGGAACTTATTTGCTTTTATTAAAATAATATTAGAATAGAAAATTGAGATTGATCTCATAGGTTATGTTATGAGATATGGTGAATAACTAATAATACCATTACTAATTGCAAACCTATTCTTCCAACTGCCAAATATATTAGATTTTTATAAGAATGGAGATCTATGAAAACATTAGTTGAGCCCTGGCTGCATAGCTCAGTAAGTTAGAGTGTTGTCCCATATGCCAAGGTTGCTGGTTTGATCCCCAGCCAGGGCATCTACAAGAATAAACCAAAGAATGCATAAATACATAGGTGGAAAAACAAGTCAATGTCTCTCTCTCTCTCTCTCCCCTTCTCTCTAAAATAAATAGATATTTTTTCTAAGAAAAACATTAGTTGATTTTGATGCATTTGCAAGGCATTAAGTTACAGATATTCAGACACATAGATACTTAAAGCTCTATTTTGAAACAAAGATAAATGGTGAAATATGTAGAAAAATGAGTGAGTAGCATCACCCATTTGCAGCATATGATAAATCACCTGGGACATTGGAAAAAATAATGCAGATCCTTTCCAGGTGTATTTGATTAGGGCACAAAGTCCCAGGAATCTGCATTTTAAAAGCACAGGGTATTTTGGGGGGTGAACTGCTTTGCCCAAGCTTGCAATCTCTCCCCTGGGGGCAGCCTATGTCTTTGATGAGTTACTACTTTGAATGGTTCAAAGGCCCAGCCCCTTGACTTAACCTGGACATGATTTTGAAGGGCCATACCAGCTTCAGAGAGCCCTGAGGACCAGCCTGAGGGTTCTAGTGCAACTGCTTCCCAGCTCAGCTTTTCCTTCTGCCCAATCCTGCTCCCCTCATTCCCTTCCTGAAGGCAATGTTCCTGGAGCTGTTTCTAAAAGCACCCCTCCATGAAACACATCCTTGCAAACCTCCATCTCCAAATCTGTTTCCTAGGGAACCTAACTTATGAAATATTCTCTGAACATTTGTGTTTCTTTGCTTACATTTGTATTTGATATTTCCATTGTTGAATACTTTGTAAAAGAAGTATTTCATAATTAAGGCACTCAATTTTGTTATAATTTTTAACTATTTTAATATCTTTTCTATTTACTTAGCAGTGTTTGATACATGACTAATGTAAAAAATTATATTCAAATTGATCTTTTTTTTAACTGTTTCCACCTTTAATATAATGCTTAAAAGCATTATACCCCTCAAGTGTATGCCCCTTCATGGACACTTAGAGCTCTCACAAGGGACTTATTTAGAAACAGAAAACAAGCAGGGAAAAGCAAATCTTCAAGAATTACTTAGACTAGGTCTACAGAGGAGGAAGTGCCAGAAGAGTAGATAGTGAGGGAAATGACAAAGGGACACACTGAGAGTCAGAGGGAGCTTACAGGTGTGCTTCTTCCTCTTCTTTTCTCCTTCCTTCTTCCTTGTCCTTCTTGGCTTCCTCCTCCTCATCCTTATCTTCCTTCTCCTCTGCCTCCTCCTTCTTTACTTTCAAATGACTCTGAACAATGAGTTTTTTAAAGTTTTTTTTTTCTTGTTTTTCTTACCCCTACTTTTAAAGTTTTGTTATAAGGGACAAAGTACTGGAACTCTTATTCACAACTGTGTCACTTCACTTGTAAACTGTAAAATACTGAGCAGGTCTGACTATAGGAAGAGGGCCCTAATAGAACACTATTGTTATGGTTAATATTTTAGGAAACAAATATTGAGTAACAATATTTGTATCCTGCTTTAACTGCAGCAACCAGTTTGGTTTTAGAGTACAATTGATATACCTATGTGTTTGGTTTCAGTCGAGTTTCACTTCTGAATTCAAATCTTTGAGGTGTTTGGAAGCTGAAACAGAATCCATAGATAAGTGATGACTCAGCATGTGGGGATCTGTGGCTCAATAAGATAGTGTTTGTTATCTTATCCAGCTATTCAGTTTTTATCTGCTTCCAAAATACATAAATTTGCTCCACAGAGATGCCAGTCTTCAGAACCTATTTTTCTAGACTCACCTTATCAGGCAGTGCCTTATCAATTTTTTTTTCAAATATTATCATTCTCCTGATGTGTAGTGATCACTTCTTTTGTTATTTATAGTTTTATGAAATAAGGATGCATCCCTGATTACTAGCTGATTGTTGATTTGTTCTCTTGTTTATAAAAATGGGATCATGCAATGTGTATCATGTTGTGTCTGATTTCTTTTTCTTTTTTAAAATTTTATTTTAATTATTGTTGAAGTACAATTTTCTATCTTTTACTCCCATCCCAGCCCACTCACCCAGTCCTCCCCTCCTCCCTCCCATTTCCACCCGCCCCTAGTTTTGTTATCCATGTGTCCTTTATACTTGTTCCTGTAAGCCCTTCCCCTTTCCCCCTGAAATTTCCCTGAAATTCCCTCCCCTCTACCCTCTGGTCACTGTCAGCCTGTCCTCTATTTCAGTGTCTTTGGTTATATTTTGCTTCTTTGTTTTGTTGTTTAGGATCCTGTTAAAGGTGAGATCATATGGTACTTGTCTCTCACTGCCTGAATTATTTCACTAGCATAATGCTTTCCAGTTGCATCCATACTGTTGCAAAGGGTAGGAGTTCCTTCTTTCTTTCTGCTGTGTAGAATTCCATTGTGTAAATTTACTACAGTTTTTTGATCCATTCATTTGCTGATGGGCACCTAGGTTGCTTCCAGCACTTGGCTATTGTAAATTGTGCTTCTGTGAACATTGGGGTGCATAGGTTCTTTTGGATTGGTGTTTCAGGGTTCATAGGATATAATCCTAGCAGTGGAATTGCTGGGTCAAAAGGCAGATCCATTTTCAATCTTCTGAGAAAATTCCATGCTGTTTTCCATAGTGGTTGTACCAGTCTGCATTCCCACCAACACTGCACTAGGGTCCCTTTATCTCCACAACCTCTCCAACACTTGTTGTTTGTTGTTTTGTTTATGATGGCCATTCTGACTGGTGTGAAGTGGTATCTCATTGTGGTTTTAATTTGCATGTCTCTGATAGCTAGCAATAATGATCATGTTTTCATGTGTGTTTGGCCCTTCTGTATGTCCTACTTGGAGAAGTGTTTGTTCAAGTCCTTTGCCCATTTTTCAATTGGGTTGCTTGTCTTCTTAGAGTGGAGTCATGTAAGTTCTTTATATATTTTTGAGATTAAACCCTTGTCTGAGGAATCATTGGCAAATATGTTTTCCCATATAGTTGGTTCTCTTTTTATTTTGATACTGTTTTCTTTAGCTGTGCAGAAGCTTTTTAATTTTGATGAGATTCCGTTTGTTTATTCTTTCCTTCATGTCCCTTGCTCTGGGGGACATATCAGTAAAAATGTTGCTGCGTGAAATATCTGAGACTTTCCTGCCTATGTTCTCCTCTAGGACTTTAATAGTGACATGGCTTGTACTTAAATCTTTTATCCACCTTGAATTCACTTTTGTATATGGTGTAAGTTGGTGCTCGAGTTTCATTATTTACACGTAGCAATCCAGTTCTCCTAACACCATTTGTTGAAGATTCTCTATATTGCTGCCCTTTTTGTCAAATATTAATTGACTGTAGAGACTTGGGTTTATTTCTGGGCTCTCTGTTCTGTTCCATTGGTCCATGTGCCGGTTTTTATGCCAGTACCAGGCTGTTTTGATTACAGTGGCCTTGTAATACAGTTTGAGCTCAGGTATTGTGATCCCTTCTATTGTGCTTTTCTTTTTCAAAATTGCAGCAGCTATTCAAGATCATTTATGGTTCCATATAGATTTTTGAAATGTTTGTTCTATGTCTGTGAAATATGCCATTGGTACTTTAATAGGAATTACATTGAATTTGTAAATTGCTTTGGGTAGTATAGACATTTTGATGATGTTAATTCTTCCAATCCATGAACATGGTATATGTTTCCATTTGTTTGTGTCTTCCTTGATTTCTTTCTTCAGTGTTGTGTAGTTTTGTGCATACAGGTCTTTCACCTCCTTGGTTAGATTTATTCCTAGGTATTTTATTTTTCATTTTGCTATAGCAAATGGGATTTTTTTTTTGACTTCTGCTTTTGCTGTTTCATTGTTGGTTTACAAATATGCCCTTCATTTCTGGATATTGACTTTGTATCCTGCTGTTTTTCCAAATTTGTTTATTAGGT